>NW_026866836.1:0-37236 GCF_026571515.1 Ruditapes philippinarum
TTTTCTTTTTATGTTGCACATGCACAGGCTTTTTTCACACAAACTTGCATACATGTGAACTCTCCACTTTCAGCGGGAGACTCCTACTTTCGGCAACCATATTTTCAAAAAAAATTCTAATAATAATGGGTATTTTCACAAATTAAAGATATCTCACTCTTTTTGATGTCAGAACTTTATTCTTTGTTTTTTGCAAATTTAGAATCCACCTCTTTTTGAAGAAAAATCTCCCAGTTGATCATAGAAAAAAGTTCACATGTATGACTTGGTAATGACATACTCGTGAAATGATAGACCAACTTATACATACAGAAAAGGACATAACCGTAAAAAGGACTCAGAAATTACAAATGAAAAAAAAATGTTTATGGATGAAATGAATGTTATTTTTTTCAATAGTACTCTGTTTGAAAAGTAGACAGACTTTAAATAAGAAGTTGCAAATTGAATGCACTTAATAAATAATTATTTTTATGTCTTTGATATAAAACATTAAGAAATGCATGAAAATAATGGAAATCCAATTATCCATGTTATGCAAATCTCTACAAATTACCATTTACCTAGATAGACGTTACTTAAAGAATTAAAATCTAAAATCACTCATTGTCAACCTTAAACAACAACCAGAAATGCATTTACTGGGACACGGGTGCCCCCATTCTCCACTGTATAGTGATGTACAGCAGGACAGTATGACAGAGACAGACAAAGTAAAAACATACATGACTCCTTATATCCCTAAGTGGTTTGGGGCATAAAAACAACATCCAATTTCTCCAATGTTGACATCATGATTTTTCTCAACCACACACAGATGCATAACTACACAATCATGCTGTCCAACAGTTCAGTAAAGTGTCTTGACTTAAGGTCAAATACATTTTGAGTTGCGCAGTACAGAAGTTGGAAATTGCAAATCTTTAACTCCTTTAAGTAAATTGCAGTAACTTTATAAATACTGAATAAATCTACAAGAAAACTCCAAAGTGAATAATACATGCTGACCAATAGTCCTGTAATGTTTCATAACTCAAGGTCAAATACTCTTTTGGCTACGTAACACACAGGTTGAAATTTTAAAATCTATACTTAGTCAGGAGCAAAAACCTTAACAAAACTGAATTAATTCATGTGCAAAATCCCAAGTGCACAGCTGTACAAGGCGATTAACATTCCTGTAAAGTTTGTTGATTCTAGCTCAAGCACTTTTAGAGGTATAGCATGGTACAACAGTTTGAAATGTTTTTTAGTCCCCTACCGGTTTAACCGGAGGGGACTTTAGGTTTACCCTCCGTCCGTCTGTCTGTCTGTCCGTCTGTCTGTCAGTCCTTCCGTCCACAAAACAGGATCCCGCGATAAAGCAAAAAGTACTGAAAATATTTTTATGAAACTTGATATATAGATAGATGGCAGTATGGAGATTATGCACGTCTTTTTTTTCTTCCTATGTTGAAAATTCCGGTTGCTATGGCAACAAATAGTCTGAAAATATTGCAAATTTAACACATAAACTGGATCCAGTGATAATTCAAAAAGTACTGAAAATATTTTTATGAAACTTGAAATATGGGCAGATGGCAGTCTGGAGATTATGCACATCTTTTTCTTTTCTTGCTATGTTGAAAATTCTGGTTGCTATGGCAACAAATAGCCTGAATTTCAAGATTTCTGATTAAAAATGTTCAGCTTTTTTCACTATAAGTTCTTTATTTCTTAAGGTGATTACTTCAAACTTTAAATATAAGTTTCTGGCCATCAACCACATCATATGTGACACGGTTTACAACTCTAGCACAAAAATTATCAGTATTACCTCCCTTGAACTTGGAATTTTTATGAAAAAAAAATGATGTCTTTTTAAATAACTTCTTTATTTCCTAATGTATCTACTTCAAACTTCATATATATGTTTCTTATTATCACTCAACATTTTTGAGAAGGTTAAATACTCTAGCAAGACTATTTCCAGAATTATCTCCCCATTGAACTTAGATTTTTTTCGAGAAATTGGTATTTTTCAATCCAACTACTTCATTCCCTGCGGTCCGGAGACCGCAGGGTATTGGTACGCGTTTTACTTTTGAGGCATGGAGGAGCACGTGACCAGTTTTCGGTACATGGAGGAGCATGTGATCTGTAAACCGTACACGATTGGTTAATTGACCTTTTCGATAACCTGGCTAAATACCGTTTGTCGTTACTTTACGGAATTAACTCTAAGGACATTAGTCAGAATTAAACCTCTGAATTAAGAACAAAAACCTATTACGTGATATTTCTAATTTTCTATAATTATTTTACCGCTTAAGGTGGAAAAAAAACTCTGCCTTGTCTAATTTTTGAATTATTCCCCTTTGTTTATTTTTACACTTTGAACTTTGTCCGGGACATAACTCTAAAAGTATAAGAGGTATCAACATGAAACTTTGTAGGTAGATAGATCTCATTGAGAAGGTGTGCAGTGCACAAGAACCGTAACTGCCTTGCCTATTTTTTTAATTATCCCCCTTTGTTTATTTTACACTTTGAACTTTGTCCGGGACATAACTCTAAAAGTATAAGAGGTATCAACATGAAACTTTGTAGGTAGATAGATCTCATTGAGTAGGTGTGCAGTGCACAAGAACCGTTACTCTGCCTTGCCTCATTTTTGAATAATCCCCCTTTGTTTATTTTACACTTTGAACTTTGTCCGGGACATAACTCTAAAAGTATAAGAGGTATCAACATGAAACTTTGTAGGTAGATAGATCTCATTGAGTAGGTGTGCAGTGCACAAGAACCGTAACTTTGCCTTGCCTAATTTTTGAATTATCCCCCTTTGTTTATTTCACACTTTGAACTTTGTCCAGGACTTAACTCTTAAACTATAAGAGGTATCAACATGAAACTTTGTATGTAGATAGATCTCATTAAGTAGGTTTGTATTGGACAAGAACTGTTACATTGTCTTGCCTACTTTTGGAGTTATTGCCCTTTGTTCATTTTGACACTTTGAACTTTGTCTGGGACATTACTTTAAAATTATAAGAGATATCAACATGAAACTTTGTAGATAGATAGGTCTCATTGGGTAGAAGTGCAGTGCTTAAGAATCATTACTCTGCCTTGCCTTATTTTTAAGTTATTGCCCTTTGTTTATTTTTACTTTTTGACTTTGGTCCGGGACATAACTTTAAAACTATTAGGGATATCAACATGAAACTTTATAGGTAGCTAGATATAATTGGATAGAACTGCAATGCTTAAAGAACCTAAACAAAGCCTGGTCTTATTTTTGAGTTATTGTCCTTTGTTCATTTTTACACTTTGAATTTTACCCGGAATATAACTCTGGTATCATCAGGAAACTTTATAGATAGATAGATCTCATTGAATAGAAGTGCAGTGCAAAAAAACATAACTCCGCCTTGCCTAATTTTGGAGTTTTTGCCCTTTGTTCATATTTTTTATACTTTCCTGTGTCCAGAACCTTCTCGGGGAGCATAACCCGCTTCAACCGGTTCTTGTTTTTCTCTACTTTGGGAATGGTGCCGGTACCAGTCTGATTGGTAAAATATGCATTATTTTTACTTAAATTGGGAATTTATTTTTATGCATTTTTTCACCTACAAATAAGATTAGTCATCATGAATAAAGAAGCTTCCACTGTCCAGGTAGAACTATTGAGTGATGATTTATATGAATATGTTGGATTTAAATGATTTCAGAGAAATCACTTGGCCTTGGGGAAATTTTGAACAGCCATTTTGGGAATTTAAATTGGGAATTTTAATGTCTATTTTCTATTGGGAACAGTACCGTTTTAGGGTAGTAGTTATGTAAAGGAAAAAGACACTGAGCAATTACATGCTAAAGGCATGTTAATAATTGACGTGTTTAAAGCGACATGTTTAAATAATTATGTAATCAATCAATCAATCAATCAATCAATCATAGGTGTTTTTATAGCGCGACTCATTATACAGTTATATTCTGTTGCGCTTCACAAGATCCTATAATGTCAAAGTCATTTCCACAGTTTAAAACTATATACACTTTTGACGAAACTGTTAATCTATAAAATTGTTCAAAGAGGTGTGCTTTCAGTCTTTTTCTGAATGCAATTTCCGATGCAATGCATTTTAAGTCTAGGGCGTTCCACCATTTAGGTCCCATAGCAGAAACAGATCTGTCAGCAAATCTGGTCCTGCATCTTGGCACAACAAACTGTGTACAAGTGTCATCAGCAGCTGATCTTAGACTGTATTTTATTCTCACACAATTAAACAAAGTTATGAGATACATTGAAGCTGTTCCATGTATTACTTGGAAAACAATAAGAATCACTTTAAACATAAACCGTGCCTTGACTGGTAACCAATGTAGAGATTTTCTGAGATCAGCACTAGGTTGGTCATACACATTCATTACTACCAAAGCAGCCTGGTTTTGGAGTCTCTGAAGTCGATCTATTTGATAAACTGGTATTTCTGCAAAAAGTCCATTACAAAAATCGATGTGGATGTAAGATATATAAACAAAACAAACAAGAATTTTGTCCAAGGCATTTAGAAATGGTTCATTTGATCGGAACCATGATAAAAATTATGATTATATCAGACTTATTTTTAACCCAGGAGAGATATTACAAATTATTGATGATGCCTATATGCCATTTTAAACAGGCATGTGAGGAAAATAATATTTTGATATTGTCTTGCAGAACCTACAGAGGCATTGGAAGAGTCAATAAGCAAGGGATATACTGCCCAAAACATAGCAGATATATATACAAATGTATTGTAAATTACATAGCATTATAATGAACAGTTACTTATATAATTCTTTACTGTTTTTACTCTTAAAAGATTATTATGCTCCCCGAAGGGAGAGCATATAGTCGCCACCTTGTCCGCCTGTCCGTCCGTTGTCTTATCCGGTTGTTTGTTTCATTTTACGCCTTTTTCCAACAGTATTTCAATCATATAGGCGGGTAGTTTCCTAACCATCGTCCTGGAGAGTTACACCAGTACTAGACAACCTTCCTCCGCGCTAAACTACCAAAGCATCTCCCGGGGATCGAACCCACGCCAGGTCTTGTCCGGAGCATAACTTGAAAACCCTTGGAGATAATTTGTTTGAACTCCACACTGTGGTAGAGGGCATTGAGGCGAAGTGCAGTGTCCAAGAACCATAACTCTATTTTGGCCGGTTTTTGAATAATCTCTCCTTTAAGAAGGAGGGACATAACGCTAAAACCATAAGAGATATCAACATGAAAATATGTAGGTAAATAGATATCAATGGGTAGATGTGCAGTGCACAAGAACGATAACTCTTTTTGCCTTATTTTGGAGTTATTGCCCTTTGTTCATTTTAACACTTTGAACTTTTTCCCCAACATAACTCTTAGATTAAGAGATATAAGCATGAAACATTGTAGGTAGATAGATCTCGTTGAGTAGGTTTGAAGTGCAAAAGAATTATTATAATTATGCCCCCATTTCGAAGAAAAGGGGGTATATTGCTTTGCACTTGTCGGTCCGTCGGTCCGTCGGTCCGTAGACCAAATGGTTTCCGAGTGATAACTAAAGAACCCTTAGGCCTAGGAACTTCAAACTTGGTATGGTGATTGGTCATGACCAGTGGATGACCCCTATTGATTTTGGGGTCAAGGGGTCAAAGTCAAGGTCACATTGACCTTGAAGCAAAAACGGTTTCCGATCAATAACTAAAAAACTTAAGGCCTAGGAACTTCAAACTTGGTATGGTGATTGGTCATGACCAGTAGATGACCCCCTATTGATTTTGGGGGTAAGGGGTCAAGGTCACATTGACCTTGAAAGCAAAAACGGTTTTCCGATCAATAACTAAAGAACCTTAAGGCCTAGGAACTTCAAAACTTGGTATGGTGATTGGTCATGACCAGTAGATGACCCTATTGATTTTGGGGTCAAGGGGTCAAAGGTCAAGGTCACATTGACCTTGAAAGCAAAAACGGTTTCCGATCAATAACTAAAGAACCTTAAGGCCTAGGAACTTCAAACTTGGTATGATGATTGGGCATGACCAGTAGATGACCCCTATTGATTTTGAGGTCAAGGGGTCAAAGGTCAAGGTCACATTGACCTTGTAGGTAAAAACGGTTTCCGATCAATAACTAAATAATCTTAAGGCCTAGGAACTTCAAACTTGGTATGGTGATTGGTCATGATCAGTAGATGACCCCTATTGATTTTGGGGTCAAGGGGTCAAAGGTCAAGGTCACATTGACCTTGCAGGTAAAAACGGTTTCCGATCAATAACTAAGAACCTTAAGGCCTAGGAACTTCAAACTTGGTATGGTGATTGGTCATGATCAGTAGATGACTCCTTTTGATTTTGGGGTCAAGGGGTCAAAGGTCAAGGTCACATTGACCTTGTAGGTAAAAACGGTTTCCGATCAATAACTAAAGAACCTTAAGGCCTAGGAACTTCAAAACTTGGTATGGTGTTTGGTCATGATCAGTAGATGACCCCTATTGATTTTGGGGTCAACGGGTCAAAGGTCAAGGTCACATTGACCTTGAAAGCAAAAAACGGTTTCCGATCAATAACTAAAGAACCTTAAGGCCTAGGAACTTCAAACTTGGTATGGTGATTGGTCATGACCAGTAGATGACCCCTATTGATTTTGGGGTCAAGGGGTCAAAGTTCAAGGTCACATTGACCTTGAAAGCAAAACGGTTTTCCGATCAATAACTAAGGAACCTTAAGGCGTAGGAACTTCAAACTTGGTATGGGTGTGGTGATTGGTCATGATCAGTAGATGACCCCTATATGATTTTGGGGTCAAGGGGTCAAAGGTCAAGGTCACATTGACCTTTTAAGCAAAAACGGTTTCCGATCAATAACTAAAGAACCTTAAGGCCTAGGAACTTCAAACTTGGTATGGTGATTGGTCATGATCAGTAGATGACCCTATTGATTTTGGGGTCAAGGGGTCAAAGGTCAAAGGTCACATTGACCTTGTAGTAAAAACGGTTTCCAATCAATAACTAAAGAACCTTAAGGCTAGGAACTTCAAACTTGGTATGGTGATTGGTTATGACCAATCAGATGACCCCTATTGATTTTGGGGTTAAGGGGTCAAAGGTCAAGGTCACATGGACCTTGTAGGTTAAAACGGTTTCCGATCAATAATGAAAGAACCCTTAGGCCTAGGGACTTCAAACTTGAGATGGTGATTGGTCATGATCAGTAGATGACCCCTATTGATTTTGGGGTCAAGGGGTCAAAGGTCAAGATCACATTGACCTCTTAGGTAAAAACGGTTTCCGATCAATAACTAAAGAACCCTTAGGCCTAGGAACTTCAAACTTGGTATGGTGATTGGTCATGACCAGCAGATGACCTATTGATTTTGGGGTCAAGGAGTCAAAGGTCAAGGTCACATTGACCTTTTAGGTAAAAACGGTTTCCGATCAATTAACTAAAAACGCTTAGGCCTAGGAACTTCAACCTTATTGTGATGATTGGTCTATGACCAGCAGATGAACCCTATTGAGTTTTAGGTGAAGGGGTCAAAGGTCAAGGTCACATTGACCTTGTAAGTAAAAAATTTTCTGATCAATAACTCAAGAAACACTTAGGCCTAGGAACTTCAAACTTGGTATGGTGATTTGTCATGACCAGCAGATTACTCCTATTGATTTTGGGATTAAGGGGTCAAAAGGTCAAGGTCACAATGACTTGTAAGTAAAAACGGTTTCTGATCAATAACTAAAGAACGCTTCGGCCTAGGAACTTCAAACTTGGCATGGTGATTGGTCATGACCAGCAGATGACCCCTATTGATTTTGGGGTCAAAGCTCAAGGTCACATTGACCTTGTATGTTAAAACGGTTTCCGATCAATAATAAGAGAACCCTTAGGCGTAGGAACTTCAACCTAGGCATGGGTGATTGGTCATGACCAGCAGATGACCCCTATTGATTTTGGGGGTCAAGGGGTCAAAGGTCAAGGTCACATTGACCTTGTAGGTAAAAACGATTTCTGATCAATTTAACTAAAAAACGCCTAGGCCTAGGAACTTCAAACTTTGTATGATGATTGGTCGTGACCAGCAGATGACCCCTATTGAGTTTTGGGTCAAGGGGTCAAAGGTCAAGGTCATGACCAGTAGATACTTTATAACCCTTATTAATTGTTTGATCACTGGGTCAGAAGTCATGCATAATAACCTTATCACATGACTAATTGGCTGCTGATAGGGGGCATACATGTTTTACAAACATATCTTGTTTTGTTTAGCCTCATTTTTGAATTATTTTCCCTTTTAGAAAAAATCTTGTCCAGTTCATAGCTGTAAAACTATAAGAGATATCAACATGATCCTTTGTAGGTAGATAGATCTAAATAGGTAGATGTGCATTGCACAAGAATCGTAGCTCTGCCATTACTTATTTTGGAGTTATTGCCCTTAGTTTATTTTTACTTTTTGAACTTTGTCTGGGACATAACTCTAAAATTGTAAGAGACATCAACATGATACTTTGTAGGTAGATAGATCTCACTGAGTAGAAGTGCAGTACGAAAGAACCATATTTCTGTTTTGCTCCATTTCTGAATTATCTCCCCCTTTAAAAAAATCTTGTCCGGGACATAATTTTAAAACTATAAGAGATATCAAAATCAAACACTTAAATTCCTGTGTCCAAAACCTATTTGGTTAGCATCACCCATTTCAAACATGGCTCTTGTTCACAATTTTTTAACTGAAAGTATTCTGAATATGCTTGCTGTGCTGTTCATATTGATAACCAATGTTAAACTACAGAAAATATATGAATGTATCACAGTACAGCAAAGGTGATGCATTTCAACGTTGTTAAAACATTCTTTTTTATTTTGTAATACATTAAAATCTCATTGATATGCTGTTCGTGGACCACTATCAGAAAATAAACTCAGACAGTTATGTTGGAAATCAGTAAAAAACTTCAAACAAAGGAGTTAAGTTTACATCATAAGCATTTAAATTGTTACAAATTTAATTGTTCATTCTAGCTCAAGCACTTTTATAGGTATACACATGTCACAACAATTTGAAATGTTTTTACTTAGTTAATAGCAATCCCACTACAATTTTATGATACTCAATAAAAACACAAGCAAACCCCGAGGTGAACAATTACACAAGTTGACCAAATTTCTGTTGTGAAAAGTTCTCAAGGTCAAATATTTTTGGGCTACGTTCAACACATGCTGAAAATTATAAATTTCTTACTAAGTAAAAGGCAATAACTCTACAACGACGAGCAATCCCCAGGTGCATATGCTGACCTCAATGAACAGGCATGTAAACTTTAATGACTCCCTGTAAGGTTTTTCTACATTTTCTACATTCTAGCAGTAAAAGTGAAAAACACAGGTATCAAGTATTTTGCATTTTGATTATTGTCAAGAAAAACACATATAAATTCAGAGATCTAAAGATCTCAAATGTAACACCCAATCTACTTGATGTAATGAACATTCTGAACCTTATACATTTGTTTCACTCGTCAATCAATCTCTTTACAGGTAGTAGAATGGATTCAAACAAGCAGGCTGCGACAGAAGTTTATTTGAAGCTATTACATGGTAAGTAAGGATCCCATGTTGTGAAAAGTTACATGTTGTGACTTAAAAGCCGAAACAAGACTGTGTCAACGATGATACATCTACATGCTTTACTGTACTGGTATCCAAATTGATGACTTACAATTTATTTTAGTATATGTACAAATAAGATGTACAGGGCTCACAGCAAGGGAGTCAGGACAAACTGTTTAAATGTTCTCCCCTTTGGATTTTAAGACAGAACATGATAAAGTCAAGGTTGCCTACTAGAAGTAAGTCCTGAGCTGCTATGTTGTCATGGTGATGCTAAGGGGAGAGTTGTATGCAGCTATTTGTGTATATATGGGGCTACTCCTTGTTGAAAGTACTGGTGTAACTCTCTAGGAACGATGGTTAGGAAACTACCCGCCTATATGACTGAAATACTGTTGGAAAAAGGCGTACAATGAAACAAACAAACAAAAGTTAAAAGCCAATCAGAGGATGGTTTATAAAGAAGCGTTAATCTTTAATAAGTTTACACTGAACAACATTCTCCGTAGAGTACAATGAAGTTTTAACAGCTTTCAAAACACCATAAGGGGCTTTTTTAGTTAACCTGTTGCAAAGTGACTTGGTGAGCTTTTGTGATAACTTTTTGTCCGGCGTCTGTCCGTTTGGCGTCTGTAAACTTTTACCTTTAAAGACATCTCCTCATAAACCGATAAGTCGATTTCATCCAAACTTCATGGGAATGGTCCTTTGATGGTCACCTTTGAAAATTGTTCAAAGAATTTTATTCAATGCAGAAAGAAAAAACTTAAAACATCTTTAAAAACCCAAAGAGGTAGAGCTTAGATATTTGGCATGAAACATCTTCTAGTGAGTATCTATCAAGTTTGTTCAAATAAAAGCCCTGGGGTCAAAATTGGCCCCTCCCCAGGGGGTCATTGCTTTTCTTTATATGTATATAGTAAACACTTAAAAAATCTTCTTTAAAAAAAACGAAAGAGCTAGAGCTTAAATATTTTGCAAGAAAAATTGTCTGATGAGTGTCTACGAAGTTTGTTCAAATAAAAACCCTGCGTTCGAAATTGTAGTAAAAACTTCAAAATTTTCTTTTAATAACCCATAGAGCTAGAGCCTAGATATTAAGTATTCAACATCTTCTAGTAAGTGTCTTCCAATTTGTTCAAATAAAAGCCCCAGGGTTAAATTGGCCCCACCCTGATGGTCTGATTTTCCTTGTATGTTTATTGTAAAAACTTAAAAAATCTTCTTTTAAAAACCCCAAAGAGCTAGAGCTGAAATATTTATTATGAAACATCTTCTAATGGGTGTATACAAGTTTGTTAAAAAAAGACCCTGGGTTAAAATTAGCCCCGGCCTATATACAGGTGAGACATCTCAGGACCATCATGGCTCCTTGTTAATAGCCTCTTATCCTGTTTTAGAATCGATACATTTTTAGCTCGACTATTCGATAAGAATAAGTAGAGCTATTGCAGTCACCCGAGCGTCAGCGTCGGCGTAACCACTTATGTTAAAGTTTTTGTAATAGTTCAAATATTTTCAAAGTCCATAGACATATGGCTTTGAAACTTTGCACACTTGTTCACCATCATGACCCCAACCTGTAGACAGGAGGAGGTAACTCTATCAAGCATTTTGACAGAATTATGCCCC
Organism: Ruditapes philippinarum; assembly: GCF_026571515.1. Taxonomy (NCBI): domain Eukaryota; kingdom Metazoa; phylum Mollusca; class Bivalvia; order Venerida; family Veneridae; genus Ruditapes; species Ruditapes philippinarum. The sequence goes on from NW_026866836.1 coordinate 11,254, forward strand.
TTTTTTGGCTTAGAATTTACGTTAAAGTTTTTGTAATAGTTCAAATATTTTCAAAGTCCATTGACATATGGCTTTAAAACTTTGCACACTTGTTCACCATCATGACCCCAACCTGTAGACAAGAGGAGGTAACTGTATCAAGCATTTTGACAGAATTATGCCCCTTTTTCGACTTAGAATTTACGTTAAAGTTTTTGTAATAGTTCAAATATTTTCAAAGTCCATTGACATATGGCTTTGAAACTTTGCACACTTGTTCAACATCATGACCCCAACCTGTAAACAGGAGGAGGTAACTCTATCAAGCATTTTGACAGAATTATGCCCCTTTTTCGACTTAGAATTTACGTTAAAGTTTTTGTAATAGTTCAAATATTTTCAAAGTCCATCGACATATGGCTTTGAAACTTTGCACACTTGTTCACCTTCATGACCCCAACCTGTAAACAGGAGGAGGTAACTGTATCAAGCATTTTGACAGAATTATGCCCCTTTTTCGACTTAGAATTTACATTAAAGTTTTTGTAATAGTTCAAATATTTTCAAAGTCCATTAACATATGGCTTTGAAACTTTGCACACTTGTTCAACATCATGACCCCAACCTGTAAACAGGAGGAGGTAACTGTATCAAGCATTTTGACAGAATTATGCCCCTTTTTCGACTTAGAATTTATGTTTAAGTTTTTGTAATAGTTCAAATATTTTCAAAGTCCATTGACATATGGCTTTGAAACTTTGCACACTTGTTCACCATCATGACCCCAACCTGTAAACAGGAGGAGGTAACTGTATCAAGCATTTTTTTTACTATCAAGCACTAAGAATAGTCGAGCGTTGCTGTCCTACCGACAGCTCTTGTTATACACCCGCATAACAAAGATGTAAGGGGGGTATACTGGAATCAGATTGTCCGTCCGGCCGTCCGGCCGTCTGGCCGTCCGGCGTCCGTCGGTTTTTAGCTCATCTGTCACAAAGTGACAGGGTGAGCTTTTGTGATCGCTTTTCGTCCGGCGTCCGTTCGTCCGTCCGTCCGTAACATTTTGCTTTAAATGACATCTCCTCATAAACCACTGAGCCAAATTACATCCAGACTTCACAGGAATGTTCCTTTGGTGGTCACCTTAAAAAATTGTTCAAAGAATTTAATTCCATGCAGAACTCTGGTTGCCATGGCAACCGAAAGAAACATCTTTAAATATCTTCTTTTAAACAATCCTAAGAGCTAGAGCTTAGATATTTGGCATGAAACATGTTCTAGTGAGTGTCTACCAAGTTTGTTCAAATAAAAGCCCTGTGGTCAAAATTGGCCCCGCCCCAGGGGGTCATTGATTTTCCCTATATGCATATAGTAAAAAATTAAAAAATCTTCTTTTAAAGAACCATAAGAGCTAGAGCTTAGATATTTGGCATGAAACATCTTCTATTGAATGTCTACCAAGTTTGTTCAAATAAAGGCCCTGGGGTCAAAATTGACCCCGCCCCAGGGGGTCATAGATTTTCCCTATATGCATATAGTATAAACTTAAAAATCTTCTTTTAAAGAACCCAAAGAGCTAGAGCTAAGATATTTAGCATGAAACATCTTCTAATGAGTGTCTACCAAGTTTGTTCAAATAAAAGCCCTGGGGTCAAAATTGGCCCCGCCCCAGGGGGTCATTGATTTTCCCTATATGCATATAGTAAAAACTTAAAAAATCTTCTTTTAAAGAACTCCAAGAGCTAGAGCTAAGATATTAAGCATGAAACATGTTCTAATGGGTGTCTACCAAGTATGTTAAAAAAAGCCCTGGGGTCAAAACTGGCCCCGCCCGTGGGGGGTCATTGATTTTCCTTATATGTGTATAGCAAAAACTTAAAAATCTTCTTTGAAAAAACCCAAATAGCTAGAGTTTAGATATTAAGCATGAAACATCTTTAAGTAAATATCTACAAAGTTTGTTCAAATAAAAGCCCGGGGGTCAAAACTGGCCCTGCCCCAAGGGTGTCATTGTTTTTAACTATATGCGTATAGTAAAAACTTTAAATCTTCTTTTAAAAAACCCAATGAGCTAGAACTTAGATGTTTAGCATGAAACATCTTCTTATGGGTGTCTACCAAGTCTGTTCAAATAAGCAAATAAAAGCCCTTGGGTAAAAATTGGCCCGGGGGTGTGGGGGGCCTATATACAGGTGAGCGACCTCAGGGCCATCATGGCCCTCTTGTTTCTTGTCCGCCCAATAACTAAAGATTCCTTTGACCCACAGTCTTCATATTTGGCATGGAGGTTAGTCGTGATTAGTAGATGACCCCTATTGATTTTGAGGTCAAAGGTCAAGGTCACAGGGGCCTTGACTTCAAAAAGTTTGTCCGCCCAATAGCTTAAGATTCCCTTTACCCACAGTCATCATATTTGGCAAGGAGGTTAGTCATCATAAGTAAATGACTTCTATTGATTTTGAGGTCACCAGGTTAAAGGTCAAGGTCACAGGCGCCGTAACTTAAAAATGCTTGTCCGCTCAATAACTTAAGATTTCTTTGACCCACAGTCTTCATATTTGGCATGCTGGTGTGTCATGATTTGTAGATCACCCCCATTGATTTTGAGGCCAACAGGTCAAAGGCCAAGGTCACAGGGGCCTTGACTTCAAAAAGCTTGTCCGCCCAATAACTTAAGATTCCTTTGACCCACAGTCTTCATATTTGGCATGGAGGTTAGTCATGATAAGTAGATGACCCCTATCAATTTTGAGGTCACCAGGTCAAAGGTCAAGGTCACAGGGGCCTTGACATCAAAAAGCTTGTCCGCCCAATAACTTAAGATTCCTATGACCCACAGTCTTCATGATTGGCATGGAGGTTAGTTGTGATTAGTAGATGACCCCTATCGATTTTGAGGTCACCAGGCCAAAGGTCAAGGCCACAGGGGCCTTGACTTCAAAAAGCTTGTCCGCCCAATAACTTAAGATTCCTTTGACCCACAGTCTTCATATTTGGCATGGAGGTTAGTCATGATTAGTAGATGACCCCTATTGATTTTGAGGTCACCAGGTCAAAGGTCAAGGTCACAGGGGCCTTGACATCAAAAAGCTTGTCCGCCCAATAACTTAAGATTCCTTTGACCCACAGTCTTCATATTTGGCATGGAGGTTAGTCATGATTAGTAGATGACCCCTATTGATTTTGAGGTCACCAGGTCAAAGGTCAAGGTCACAGGGGCCTTGACTTCAAAAAGCTTGTCCGCCCAATAACTTAAGATTCCTTTGACTCACAGTCTTCATATTTGGCATGGAGGTTAGTCATGATAAGTAGATGACCCCTATCAATTTTGAGGTCACCAGGTCAAAGGTCAAGGTCACAGGGGCCTTGACATCAAAAAGCTTGTCCGCCCAATAACTTAAGATTCCTTTGACCCACAGTCTTCATATTTGGCATGGAGGTTAGTTGTGATTAGTAGATGACCCCTATCGATTTTGAGGTCACCAGGCCAAAGGTCAAGGCCACAGGGGCCTTGACTTCAAAAAGCTTGTCCGCCCAATAACTTAAGATTCCTTTGACCCACAGTCTTCATATTTGGCATGGAGGTTAGTCATGATTAGTAGATGACCCCTATTGATTTTGAGGTCACCAGGTCAAAGGTTAAGGTCACAGGGGCCTTGACTTCAAAAAGCTTGTCCGCCCAATAACTTAAGATTCCTTTGACCCACAGTCTTCATATTTGGCATGGAGGTTAGTCATGATTAGTAAATGATCCGTATTGATTTTGAGGTCACTGGGTCAAAGGTCAAGGTCACAGGGACCTTGTCAAAATAAAGCTTTTCCCCTCAATTGCTTCAGAATGCCTGTCCAGAGTGTATTGATTTTGACATTTTCACATTTGAAGCATGTAGAATACATAACTTAGCAATGCACTGGCTTGGTTACCTCAGATTTGGCAGGGAGGTTGTCCTTGAGTTCTAAATGGCCACTGTTGATTCTGACAAAGTGGTATGCGGGGGTATTTACGCCATGACAGTGGCAGTTCTAGTATTCTGACAGGTAATAATTAGGATACTGTTGTACTTGCCGTTTTGATTAAATGGTCAGAAATATCGTAAATGTTCACGAAGGAAAATCTTAACTAGTACTTTTCATTGTGTAAATGATTGGAATTTTGAATGGTTAAAAAATTATTTAGTCAGTTATCCATAATTGACATTTCTTAAGTTGTTAACCTTGTTCAAGGTAAATGTCACAATTATAGATAAAGACATTCTCATAAGAAGAGTTTGAAGGCACACTTTTTCATGTCCGGACTGTAATATTGTCATGCATTATAGGATTGTAAAATAATTAGCATTTCTACCACATCAAGACAACTTGTCGTGTTTAAAGTGACATGTTTAAAAATTATGTACAATAGATAAAACACAGAATCCCTAAAGAAAGCCCAACACGGCAAAATTGAAAATGTTGCAGGCACGGTTTGATTGAGCCTGTTCATGGACGGTAATGGAAATTGCAAGTTACCGTCCACGCCCCCTAGCACCGGCTTAAGAAGAATTCAACATTTAACATGAACTAGTAAAATTTAGAATTTTGAAACATCCGCAGATGTGTTCATACGGCGGTTAACATGGAACCTTCAATGTGACACAGTAGTGTCATTCCATGAAAAGCGGCGTATGGTCCCCAAGTAAAAGAAAGCGTGTGCCCTAAACGAGAAAACAATGGGCGGAACTAAATAAAATGGAATTTTGAAAGGGGATCTGAGGTTATGAAGCCTGCATATCACAGACATAACCAAAAAAAACATTAATTTCGTCCAAGGCATTTTGTTATGATTCATATGATTGGAACCATGATAAGCATTATGATTATATCAGTCTTATTTTAGACCCAGGCGAGATATTACAAATTGATGTATGATGCCTATATGTCATTTTAAACAGGCATGTGAGGAAAATAATATTATGATATTGTCTTGCAGAAGCCACAGAGGCATTGGAAGAGTCAATAAGCAAGGGATATACTGCCCAAAACATAGCAGGTATATATACTGTAAATTGCATAGCATTATAATGAACAGTTACTGATATTACTCTATACCGTTTTTACTTTTAAAAAGATAATATTTGCCTTGTCTTGTTCACAACCTCATAACTGAAAGTATTTTGAACATGCTTGCTGTGCTGTTCATATTGATGAACATAAGTCAGCATATTGATAACCAATGTTAAACTACAGAAAATATATGAACGTATGTACAGCAAAGGTGATGCATTTCAATGTTGTTCAAAACTTTTTCTTTTGATTTTGTAATATAATAAAATCTTCTTGATTTGCTCTTCATGGACCACTATCAGAAAATAAACTCGGACATTTATGTTGAAAATCGGCAAAAAACCTTCAAACAAAGAAGTTAATTTTAAACCATAAGCATTTAAACAGTAAAAAAATTTTTTATGTTAGGACACCGCTAATAAATTAATGATGTATTTATATGATTGTATCATAGTTTGGGGAGCTTTCTGTTGAAAATGTGTCAGAGTTAAATCGTATACATATACATGCACAGTGCGTTAACTGGAGTGCAGGTATTAGTTACGGCACTCCAGAGCATGCCCATTGATTGGTTCATTTTTGCTGGAGTTTACTTATTGTGACGGAAGAGAAAGGGAAAGCAACAGAGCTATCATATTCAGATGCTCGTTTATTGGTTACTTCTTCCCAGAGTTTTATATTGTGACAACAGGGAAGGTGTTTTTATGTTTGACTATGATACAAAAGAGAAAGAACATCAAAACATTCGGCAATCTGATTTATACTTGGGGGCTTTGTCCCCTTGTACAAACAGATAGCCTCGTGTTTCGTTGCTCTTTCTATTACTTGTATAACAAACAGCATCAAATAAAGCTCGACTATTTATAAAAAGACAGAGGTATTGCTACAGTCATGGCAGCATTCTAGTTGCCATCCACAAACTTTAACATAGACCATGACTTTTTAAGTTCTTGGTGTTTTTATGCCCCCACAATGTGGGAGCATATAGCGTTGCACTTGTCCGTCCGTCCGTCAATCCGTACGTCCGTCCGTCCGTACGTCCCGAAATCTTGTGAACGCAACTCCTCTTAAACCGGATGGCAGATTTTGCTTAAACTTACAGGGATGAACAACCTTAATGTGTAGATGGTAGTAAAGGAAGGAATTTTCGCTGCGACTAAATTTAACAGAATTATGGCCCTTTGTTGATTTTTTCACTAGATACTATGTAGAAATTTTGTGAACGCAACTCCTCTTAAACCGGATGGCAGATTTTGCTTAAGCTTACAGGGATGAACAACCTTCAGGTGTAAATGGTAGTAAAGGAAGGAATTTTCGCTGCGACCAAATTTAACAGAATTATGGCCCTTTGTTGATTTTTTCACTATATACTATGTAGAAATTTTGTGAATGCAACTCCTCTTAAACCGGATGGCAGATTTTGCTTAAACTTCCAGGGATGAACAACCTTAATGTGTAGATGGTAGTAAAGAAAGGAATTTTTGCTGCAACCAAATTTAACAGAATTATGGCCCTTTGTTGATTTTTTCATTATATACTATGTAGAAATTTTGTGAACGCAACTCCTCTTAAACCGGATGGCAGATTTTGCTTAAACTTCCAAGGATTAACAACCTTAATGTGTAGATGGTAGTAAAGGAAGGAATTTTTGCTGCGACCAAATTTAACAGAATTATGGCCCTTTGTCGATTTTTAGTTTTCAACTTGTGGCACATGTAGTCCAAAAAATATTTGACCTAGAGTCATAAGATTGACAGAACAGTGGCGAGTGGGGGCATCCGTGTCCTATGGACACATTTCTAGTTTCTTAATTCTTTGCCACAACAATCTCTGTGACAAGACTGTCAAGTAGACCAAATTAAACTTAACCTTCATTCGTTAACTGTCAAGGTCAAATTGTTGAATTTTGGTTAAATAGTCTTAATTTTGTTATTTATGTATGGATTTGAATTATACTGGGACAAAAGAAGACATGTTACGAAAAAGACATATTTAATTAGGAAAGCTGCTACCTTGATCTGTAATTGATCTTGAACTTTAAGATCAAATTAATGAAATTCTTTTTTTCATTCTGTAGCTATAACTTTGTTATTTACAAATGGATTAACTTCATATTTATTTTAAATCGCCTCCGTGGTCGAGGGGTTGGAGTCGATGACCTATAATCCAGTTACCTCTCTGGCGTGGGTTTGATCCCCGGGAGATGCTCTGGTAGTTTAGCACAGAGGAAGGTAGTCTAGTCCTGGTGTAACTCTCTAGGAATGATGGTTAGGAAACTACCTGCCTATATGACTGAAATACTGTAAGGAAAAGGCTAAAACGAAACAACAAACAAACAAACAATAACTTCATATTTAGATTTTACATCTTTCCCTTATAGCTAGCTCACATGTCACAAAGTGACAACGTGAGCTTCTGTGATCACAGTTTGTCGAGTGTCTGTCTGTCTGTCTGTCTGCCCATAAACATTTACTTTAAATGACATTTCCTCATAAACTCACTGCTAAGCCAATTTCATTCAAACTTCAAAGGAAATGTTCCTTTGGTAGTCACCTTTCAGGATTGCTCAAAAAATTAAATTCCATGCAGAACTCTGATTTTGCCATGGCAACCGACTTAAAAATCTTCTATCTAAAATTTCAAAGAGCTAGAGCTTAGATATTTGGAATGAACCAGCTTCTTATGAGTATCTGCCAAGTTTGTTAAAATAAACGCCCTTGGATCAAAATTGGTCAAGCCCCAAGGTGTGATTGATTTTCCTAATGTGTTAATAGTAAAAACAAAAGAAAATTTCTTAAAATAAAAAACAAATAGATAGCTAGAGCTAAGATATTTAGCTTGAAACAGTTTCCTGTGAGTTTCTACTAAGTTTGTTCAAATAAAAGCCTTTTGGGTCCGCTTTAAAATAACCCAAAAAAAAGCTACAGCTAAGATAATTAGCGAAACTAAATAGTGTCTACCAAATTTGTTCTTATGAAAGCCTGGGGTCAAAATTGGCCTCATCCAAGGTGGGTCATTGATTTTCTTTATATGTTTATAGTAAAAACTTAATGATTCATCTTAAAAAAAAGAGCTAGAGCTTAAATATTAAGCATGAAACATCCTTAAATGGGTTCTACCAAGTTTGATCAAATTTAAGTCTAGAGTACAAATTGGCTCTGCCCTTGGGGGTCATTGACTTTCCTTATATGTAAGCTAGAGCTTAGATTTTTAGCATGAAACATCTTCTAAGGAATGCCTACCTTAGTTGTTCAAATTAAAGCCCTGGGGTCAAAAATGGCCCAACCCCAGGGGGTCATTGATTTTCCTTACAAGTACATGTCTTTTGGAACTGTTGTTTTCCCTTAACAATAGCAACCAGTTATGTTTATACACATGCGCTATTTCAGATACAAATATGAATTTTTAGCTCACCTGTCACAAAGTGACAGGGTGAGCTTTTGTGATCGCTTTTCTTCCGGCGTCCGTCGTCCGTCCGTCGTCCGTCCGTCGTCCGTCGTCCGTAAACTTTTACTTTAAATGACATCTCCTCATAAACCACAAGGCCAATTTCATCCAAACTTCACAGGAATGTTCCTTTGGTGGTCACCTTTAAAAATTGTTCAAAGAATTTAATTCCATGCAGAACTCTGGTTGCCATGGCAACCGAAAGAAAAAACTTTAAATATCTTCTTTTAAAAAACCATAAGAGTTAGAGCTTAGATATTTGGCATGAAACATCTTCTAGTGAGTGTCTACCAAGTTTGTTCAAATAAAGGCCCTGGGGTCAAAATTGGCCCCGCCCCGGGGGGTCATTGATTTTACCTATATGCATAAAGTGAAAACTTAAAAAATCTTCTTTTAAAGAACTCAAAGAGCTATGGCTAAGATATTGAGCATCAAACATGTTCTAATAGGTGTCTATCAAGTTTGTTCAAAGAAAAGCCCTGGGGTCAAAATTGGCCCCGCCCCAGGGGGTCATTGATTTTCTCTATATGCATATAGTAAAAACTTAAAAAATCTTCTTTTAAAGAACCAAAAGAGTTAGAGCTAAGATATTTAGCATGAAACATGTTCTAATAAGTGTCTACCAAGTTTGTTCAAATAAAAGCCCTGGGGTCAAAATTGACCCCGCCCGGGGGGGTCATTGATTTTTCCCTATATATGCATATAGTTAAAACTTAAAAATCTTCTTTTAAAGAACTCAAAGAGCTTTGGTTAAGATATTTAGCATCAAACATGTTCTAATAGGTGTCTACCAAGTTTGTTCAAATAAAAGCCCTGGGGTCAAAATTGGCCCCGCCCCGGGGGTCATTGATTTTCCTTATATGTGTATAGCAAAAACTTAAAAAATCTTTTTTGAAAAAACCCAAATAGCTAGAGTTAAGATATTAAGCATGAAACATCTTTTAGTGAGTGTCTACAAAGTTTGTTCAAATAAAAGACCTGGGGTCAAAATTGGCCCTGCCCCGGGGTCATTGATTTTCCTTATATGTGTATAGCAAAAACTTAAAATCTTCTTTGAAAAAAACCAAATAGTTTAGATATTAAGCATGAAATATATTCTAGTAAGTGTCTACAAAGTTTGTTCAAATAAAAACCCTGGGGTCATAACTGGCCCGGCCCCAGGCGTGTCATTGTTTTTAACTATATGTGTATAGTAAAAACTTTAAAAAAATCTTCTTTTAAATAGCCCAATGAGCTAGAGCTTAGATGTTTAGCATGAAACATTTTCTTATGGGTGTCTACCAAGTATGTGCAAATAAAAGCCCTTTGGTTAAATTGGCCCTGCAATGTTTGGGGGGGGGGGTTGGGGCGGCCTATAAACAGGTGAGCGACCTCAGGGCCATCATGGCCCTCTTGTTTTGATATCTATTTAAGATGTAGATGTCATATCTGCTTTTGTTTATTATAAAGTAATATTACTTGTTCCTTGTCATGGACAGTTTTATATTCAGGTGAGCCATTTCAGGGCCATCATGACCCTCTCGTTTCTTTAAGCTATGCCATTTGGACCATGTGCACATGCAGTTTCAGATGTAAAATTGAACTTTGGTACCAGCCGCCCCCCATATTTTGATGAATTGACATACTTTCTTATCCTTATCATGTACGGCTATGAAATTTGACCGTGTGCACGGATGTGTAAAATTAATCATTGAACATTATGGTAAGGCCATCCTTAAAAAATGTTTGTTTGCAGTAACCCGACCCAAAATTTTCAAGGTGGGTAGGTAGGTCGATTTTTTTTTTATTGAACTGTACTCCCAAATTAACATGGAATTTCAAAATGCTGGACAATATATGCTTTGATAATCAGTGGTAACAATTAATACATTGATAACTGAATTCTAATTTAATAAGACCTACATTTTATTTCTTCTATTAACCTTTAAAAGAACGAAAACAAAGCACAAGGCATAATTTTCTGATTCAAAAAAATTTTTTTTTTATCCAGACCATGAAAAAAAATTTTGAGTAGGGGCAAATTTTGTGAGTCGGTCGCGTTACTGCAAACAAACATTTTTTTAAGGATGGCCTAATGATTCATACTTTGACAAAACAGCAAGTGTGATGAAACCTACCTTTTGAAATAAAAAAAGGAATTTTTTTTTTTTAGATTTGTTTAAATATTAATATTTTATTTTGCTTGCCTTTAGAAGAAGTAAAACAGTTGAAAGTCTTACCTGTCTGGAGGTTGCTCTTGTTATTTGTGCCATTTGCAACATTCTTTTATGTATTTCAGTGTAGATTGTATCATGCTACAAATGTACATTAAGACTGAGAAGTCAGGAACTAAGTTAAAGATACAAATATGATAATTTTAAATTGAACTTTTGAAAAATAAATCTGAACTCATGATAATGGAGTTAGAGGGTGAGTTATATTGCAAAAAGAAGATTGTTTCTAGATTTAAAATGGAGGATTTTGTGATGTTGGAAATTTATAACATTTATTCTTATTGATGCGTTTTTTATTTTCAATAGTTGTGGTTACTGCCAAATTAGCTTTAGAAGGTGATGAGAGTATCAAACCTCAACTTGAACGAATCAAAGATATGTTCATTGAAGTCATAGAAGGGAAACCAATTCAAGAGATCCTAGACATTCCAAAGGGGTACGAATACATTTTAAAGACGTTCAAAGACCTGCTTTCTCACATAGAACAAACAACTGGTGCAAAAGCAACTGATCCGAAAAAAGCGTGTATAAATCTTCAATTTAGTTGTGAAACTGAAGTGGAAAAACTCAAACTTTTGAAATATTTTGCAAGTGATGACCATAAATATTGTATAGCGGACTTTGCCAATAAAATATCAAATTTTGTTGGAAGTCCAATAGGAGTCCATGTGTCTTTCAAAATAAGTGATGAAAGTTTGTTAAGCATTCTGCAGGAAGGAGGTAAAGTATACAAAACATTTGTAAATCACTTTTTAGTAATTGCATTATTATGCCCCCACTTCGAAGAAGAGGGGGTATATTGCTTTGCACTTGTCGGTCCGTCGGTCCGTAGACCAGAAAGTTTCCGAGTGATAACTAAAGAACCCTTAGGCCTAGGAACTTCAAACTTGGTATGGTGATTGGTCATGACCAGTAGATAACCCCTATTGATTTTGGGGTCAAAGGTCAAGGTCACATTGGCTTTGTATGTTAAAACGGTTTCCGATCAATAACTAAAGAACGCATAGGCCTAGAAACTTCAAACTTGATATGGTGATTGTTCATGACCAGCAGATGACCCCTATTGATTTTTGGGGTCAAGGGGTCAAAGGTCAAGGTCACATTGACCTTGTAGGTAAAAACAGTTTCTGAGTGATAACTAAAGAACCCTTAGGCCTAGGAACTTCAAACTTGGTATGGTGATTGGTCATGACCAGCAGATGACCCCTATTGATTTTGGGGTCAAGGGGTCAAAAGTCAAGGTCACATTGACCTTGTATGTTAAAACGGTTTCCGATCAATAACTAAAGAACGCATAGGCCTAGGAACTTCAAACTTGATATGGTGATTGTTCATGACCAGCAGATGACCCCTATTGATTTTGGGGTCAAAGGTCAAGGTCACATTGACCTTGTATGTTAAAACGGTTTCCGATCAATAACTAAAGAACGCATAGGCCTAGGAACTTCAAACTTGATATGGTGATTGTTCATGACCAGCAGATGACCCCTATTGATTTTGGTGTCAAGGAGTCAAAGGTCAAGGTCACATTGACCTTGTAGGTAAAAACGGTTTCCAAGTGATAACTAAAGAACCCTTAGGCCTAGGAACTTCAAACTTGGTATGGTGATTGGTTATGACCAGTTGATGACCCCTATTGATTTTGGGGTCAAGGGGTCAAAGGTCAAGGTCACATTGACCTTTTAGATAAAAACCATTTCCGATCAATAGCTAAAGAACGCTTAGGCCTAGGTACTTCAAACTTGGTGTGATGATTGGTCATGACCATCAGATGACCCCTATTGATTTTGGGGTCAAGGGGCCAAAGGTCAAGGTCACATTGACCTTGTAGGTGAAAACGGTTTCTGATCAATAAATAAATAACGCTTAGGCCTAGGAACTTCAAACTTGGTATCATGATTGTCATGACCAGTTGATGACCCCTATTGATTTTGGGGTCAAGCGGTCAAAAGTCAAGGTCAAATTGACCTTGTATGTTGAAACGGTTTCCGATCAATAACTAAAGAACGCATAGGCCTAGGAACTTCAAACTTGATATGGTGATTATTCATGACCAGCAGATGACCCCTATTGATTTTGGGGTCAAGGGGTCAAAGGTCAAGGTCACATTGACCTTGTAGGTAAAAACCTGTTTCCGATCAATAACTAAAGAACCCTTAGGCCTAGGAACTTCAAACTTGGTATGGTGATTGGTCATGACCAGCAGATGACCCCTATTGATTTTGGGGTCAAGGAGTCAAAGGTCAAGATCACATTGACCTTTTAGGTAAAAACCGTTTCCGATCAATAACTAAAGAACACTTAGGCTTAGGTACTTCAAACTTGGTATGATGATTGGTCATGACCATCAGATGACCCCTATTGATTTTGGGGTCAAGGGGTCAAAGGTCACATTGACGTTGTAGGTGAAAACGGTTTCCGATCAATAAATAAATAACGCTTAGGCCTAGGAACTTCAAACTTGGTATCATGATTAGTCATGACCAGCAGATTACCCCTATTGATTTTAGGGTCAAGGGGTCAAAGGTCAAGGTCACATTGACTTTGTAGGTAAAAACGGTTTCCGATCAATAACTAAAGAACGCTTAGGCCTAGGAACTTCAAACTTGGTATGATGATTGGTCATGACCAGCAGATGACCCCTATTGATTTAGGGGTCAAGGGGTCAAAGGTCAAGGTCACATTGATCTTGTAGGTAAAAACGGTTTCCGATCAATAACTTAAGAACCCTTAGGCCTAGAGACTTCAAACTTGGTAAGATGATTGGTCATGACCAGCAGATGACGCCTATTGATATTGGGGTCAAGGGGTCAATGTCATAGTGACCTTGTACTTAATGACCGTTTCTGACCAATAACTCAACAACTCAAGTTGCCTTGGTTGATATTTTATGTGCTTTTGGTATACACATTTGAAGGTCTTATGTAATATAACAACTTGGCTGTCATTAATGAGGCCTATGTGATTCATAAAATTTATGTATATATTATTTGGTATGATTTTTTTTAACTTTAATTGCTGCACACAACCTATGGGGTCACAATAATTAACACCTTGTGACTAGTCATGACCAGTAGATACTAGAAAACCCTTATTAATTACTTGTTCACTGGGTCAGAAGTCATGCATAATAACCTGATCACATGACAAATTGGCTGCCGATAGGGGGCATACATGTTTTACAAACATATATTGTTTTGTTTTATTTTGAGCTCACCTGAGCAAATGCTCAGGATGAGCTATTAGGATCACTCTTCGTCCGTCGTCTGTCGTACGTTGTCCGTTCACACTTAGCTCACTCGTCGTACGTCGTCCGTTGTCCGTTCACACTTTTCAAACGACATCTCCTCTGAAACCATAAGGCAGATCATAATGAAACTACACAGGGATGTTCCTTGTGTGAAGCCTTAACAAAGTTGTTCAAAGAATTCCATTCCATGCAGAACTCTGGTTGCGATGGCAACCAAAAGAAAAAACTTTAAACATCTTCTTCTAAAAAACCCAAAGAGCTAGAGCTTAGATATTTGGCATGAAACATCTTCTAGTGAGTGTCTACAAGATTGTTCAAATAAAAGCCCTGGGGTCAAAATTGGCCCAGCCCCAGGGGGTCATTGATTTTCCCTATATTGCATATAGTAATTAAAAACTTAAAAATCTTCTTTTAAAGAACCAAAGAGCTAGAGCTAAGATATTTAGCATAAACATGTTCTAATGGGTGTCTACCAAGTTTGTTCAAATAAAAGCCCTTGGATTAAAATTGGCCCTGCCAGGGGGAGGGGGGAGGGGGCAAAAGTCATTGTTTTTCATTATTTGTGTATAGTAAAAACTTACCATCATGAAACATCTTCTAATGGGTGTCTTCCAAGTTTGTTCAAATAAAAGCCCTTTGGTTTAAACTAGCCCCGCCCTGGGGGCCTATGTACAGGTGAGCGACCCCAGGGCCATCATGGCCCTCTTGTTTACACTTTGCCCTGCACCTTCGCTAATCAGCATGTTGCTCCATGCGGACGCCATTTTAACTTGTTAATAATCGCCTTTTCGCTTGGAGGGGTTGCGGGACAAAAACAGGCTTATTAGTGGGGGCGTGCGGGAAGTTTTATTTATGACTGTGTAACGTTGAAGCATGTTATTGCAAGTTGTTAGTTATTATGACTTTGACATCAATAATTTTTTTGAGTGCGTCACTGTCGCCAACATGTAGAGCTGTCATTGAATATTGCGATATTTATATATCATCGATACTCATCATCAAATCCAATATCGATACATACTTTCAAATATCAATACAAGCTAAAATTTATTTATTTCAGTTAGTGAATTTACCTTTCTACTTTGCCTAATAAGAGAAGTCACTTTTTAGCTCACCAGTAGGTGAGCTATTAGTATCAAAAGGGGATGCTCCGTCGTCATGCGTCAATAATCGTCTTCTTCTCTGAAACTGCTAGGCAGATGTACTTCAAATTTGGTCTGTAGCATCCTTGTGACAGTCACACTTAAATTTGCTCATGTCATTTCAATTGGCCCCTTTTAGGGGTCATCAGAGCTAAAAATAGAAAAAAACTTAAAATATCATCTACTACAGAACTAATTGATTGGGAATTACCAAACTTTGTCTATACCATTCTTAGGTAGTCTGTTATCAAGTTTGCTCATAGTAATTTGATTGGCCCCTTTAAGGGATCTCTAGGGCTAAAAATAGTAAAACCTTAAAACGTCTATTTCTACAGAACTAATTGATGGATTATCACCAAACTTTGTCTGTAGCATTCTTGGATAGTCTTTTACCAAGTTTGCTCATATTAATTTGATTGGCCCCTTTATGGGGCTTCTAAAGCTAAAAATCGAAAAACATTTAAACGTCAATTTCTACAGAACTTATTGATGGATGATCACCAAACTTTGTTTATAGCATTCTTGTGTAGTCTTTAACAAAGTTCGCTAATATTAATTTGATTGGCCCCTTTTAGGGGCTGCTAAAGCTAAAAATCGAAAAACCTTTAAACATTTTCAACTACAGAACTAATTGATGAATGATCACCAAACTTTGTCTGTAGCATTCTTAGGTATTCTTTTATCAAGTTTGCTCATATTAATTTGATTAGCCCCTTTTAGGGGCCACTAAAGCTTAAAATAGAAAAACTTTGAACATTATTTTCTTCTTAAATAATCTTAGGTAGTCTTTTATCAAGTTTGCTCATATTAAGTTGATTGGCCCTGTTTAAGCTAAAGCTTAAATGCCCCAGGTCATGGCATTTTTTCAAATTATTGTTTATAGATATTCTATGCTCAAATTTACTATTAGAATATATTGACAATGGATAATTTCCAACATTGAAAAGCAGTTGTTTCTGGTGAGCGACTTAGGGCCATCCTTGCCCTCTTGTATAGTATATATACTTTGAAAAACTTCTTTAAAACTACAAGGGTTATATCTTAGATATTTAGCATGAAACATTGTCTGGTGAACCTCCATTTAATTTGTTCAAATTATAGATCTTTGGCTAAAACAAACCCCCCTTAGTGGACCATTCTGGCATTCATTTTCCTTATATGTTAATAGTAAAAATGAAAGAAGTTTTCTTCAAAACATTGTCTTATCACTCTTATGAACCTTTGCAAAAAATATATTATTCAAATTATAGCTCTTGGAATCCAAAAATGCCCCGTCCCGGGGAATATATATTTTCCCAAATTTATAAATTAGTCAAAGCTGAAATCAAATTCTTCTTTAAAAAAACAAGGTCTAAAAAATTTAGTTTAAAAAATAAACACATGATAATTTTCATATAAATTTTTTTTAATCTAATACCTGACCAAGCTCTTTTTTTGTGCATATCTTTGTTTTTCCCAGAATTTGATTTTTACCCCCCGAGCAGCCCAGGCTGCCTTTTTACACATTGAACCCCCGAAAATGTCCAAAAATTGGGTTCAAAGGGGTTTTTTGGTTTTTTAAAAGGTCAAGTTCAATTTGGATTTTGGGTCAAAACTAGGCACAACCAAAATATGGAAACACCTGCCAAACTCTACTTTTTCCCTGAATATCAGAAATTTTTTTTGGGTTTTCAATCAAGGTAAATAGGGGTCACCTGGGTAAAAAAACTAGTCCACACCAAAGGGAAAAAAAATGTAAAAACTTCAGGGATACTGTTCCGCCCAATACCCGGGGAAAGGAAATGGGATGGGCCCAAAATAAAGGACAATAAAAGGGGCATCATGATTATTTTGGTCAATTTGGGGCCCTTTCTTTTTTTGCCTCGAAAATTTGCGATTAACCTTTTCCCCGAAAGAAATACTGAAAAAAATTAAAAAAAATCTTCTATTCTCAACTTATAAAACAGAAAAACATTTTGCACAAAACATTTTCTTTGGGATCTTAAGAAAAAGTTTTAAATTATACCCTTGGGGCAAAATGGCCCCGCGCAGGGGGCTTTTTTTCCAAACAGTATAACTTAAAATTATTAATTTTCATCATCCGATGTGGGGTAATAGCGATTCACCTTTTTTTGTGGTTAGGGGTTTGTTGGTTATGTTTAGTGGTTTCAGGGTATATTTTTTTGATCATAAGTAAATTAAAAAAAATCCCTTCAAACCGGTTAGTCCAAAGTCAACCAAACTTTGCAGGTTTGTTCATTTGATGAATGGCTCCAAAAAGTTGTTTGAAAAAAATTTGATTCCGGTATGCAGGAATCTGGTTTCATAGCAACCAAAAAAAATAATAATTAAAATCTTCTAGAGACCCACATTTAGGCCTAGAGCTTTCAAATTTCCCCAAAGTGTCAAAATTGGCCCCCTCCATGGGTCTTAGGTTTTCGGTATATGAATATAGACATTTGTAAAAACTTTAAAAAATGGAATGAAGCATTGTGTAGAAGACCTCTTCCAAGGTTTTTCAAATTATAGTCCTGGGGTCAAATTGGCACCGCCCCAGGGGCCATTGATTTTTATTATGTACATATAGTAAAAACTTGAAAAAAAAATTCTAGTATATATATGAAGGAAAACAACTTTTTGACTATCTTTTTACATGTGTTAATGTTATGCAGTTTTCTATGAAAATATTCTAAAGCTTGGAGTAATTCTATATTTTGCAAAGGGGAAATGTCTGTTTTGAAGATTTTTAGAAGGCAAAAACTCTACGGGGTTTTAGGCTTTCCGGAAAAATTTAAAACTTTTTACACAAAAAAGGGACTTTATTATTCACCAAAAAATTAATTTGCAAAAACAAAAATAAATTTAAAATCATCTTTTTACCTTTTATGGTCGATCGGTTCTTTCAAACCCCTTTTCCCTTTTTAAAGCGCAACTGAGCAAATGGCTCAGGGGAGCTTTTGCCCCTCACCAAGGGTTGTAACTGTCTTTTTTTTCAAACCAGACTGCAAACTTTACGGGGAATGCCCTTTTGTTGGCCCCCTTCCAAAAGTTTTAAATTTGTTTGGGTTGTTTTAAAGTAGATCACAGGGCCAGAAAAGGAGATTCAAAAATGGAAATTAAAAAATATTTTCTTGTCTGAAAGTACAAGGCCCACCTTTGATATTTGGTAAATAAAAAATATTTTCTTGTCTGAAAGTACAAGGCCCACCTTTGATATTTGGTATATGATATCATCTGTAGGTCCACAACCAAAGTTGTCCAAATTCTGTCCTTAGTGTCAAAATTTGCTCCGGCCCGGAGTGGGGGGGGGGGGGGTTTAATAGCTTTTCCTTATATTTTTAAGTTAATAAAAGTATATATGGAGAATAGAAATAGAATATTATATACATGTTCATATATAACAGAGCTTTTTTAAAATTAATATTAATGTTGAAGTTTTCTCTGATTTGTTCATAATCTTCTACTTTAAACAGACTTTCATTCACTTCATTTGTAGATTCCGGAAGAAAGTCTCAAAAAGATTCCTTCAAATTTGATGGTCGATTGATACTTCTTGATAGCAACCAGATACATACTTTGGAAACTTCATTAGATGAAAACCCTATAGGGCAAGGTGGAATTGGTACAGTTTATCGTTTGCAAGTAAGTAAATGTTTTCTTTTTAATAGCTTCTGTTACGTCCATATTTATTTTTTGATGATCTTGACTTTATATAATCTACATACAAGATTGCAGAGTATATTTTATTGTTTTCAGATAAAGGAATTGTGAAGATATATAAATTTGTTACAAATATTTTGTTTGTTCAGTTACACTTTTTTCTAAATAATAATGTATTTAAAATGGTATAAAAGTTTTTAATTTGTAGCATGTCTGTTTAAAAGAGAAAGTAAAACTATGATGCGGCATTGTTGTTGTCATGCAAAAACTTAAAAGTAGCCCATTTCTAAAACAATTATGAATTAATATTAAACTTTGAATGCATGCTTATGGTTACAAAAGGCAGATATAAAATTCAGGAAGTTATCTTGAAAACATTTATTAGTAGTTAATATGCTCTTTTTTAACTTAATTTTTTGTCAAAACTGCTTACTAGTAGAATGATTCAAGAATGATGTCAATGGTATGAAAGTACCAGTGAATCTAGGATACTTTGTGTAACAACAAGGCACAGTTAATAAACAAGGGGCATTAGTCTGAAAGCTATATTGCTATAATTTTTTAGTTATGCCCCTTTTTACTTAGATTTTTTTGTCTTATAATTAATAGCATGATTTCAAAACTATTAAAGCCTTCAGCTTGAAACTTGCAATACTTAATTTTGCAATACTTAATTTTCTTGACAAGGGACAGCTGTAAGACAAGAGACGTTATCCTGAAAGCAATGCATAAAAGAATATTTTTTAAGTTTTTACTATATGCATATAGGGAAAATCAATGACCCCTGGGGCGGGGCCAATTTTGACCCAAGGGCTATTATTTGAACAAACTTGGTAGACACTCACTAGAAGATGTTTCATGCCAAATATCTAAGCTCTAGCTCTTTGGATTTTTTAAAAGAAGATATCTAAAGTTTTTTCTTTCGGTTGCCATGGCAACCAGAGTTCTGCATGGAATTAAATCCTTTGAACAATTTTTAAAGGTGACCATCAAAGGAACATTCCTGTGAAGTTTGGATGATATTGGCTCAGTGGTTTATGAGGAGATGTCATATGAAGTAAAAGTTTACGGACGGACGGCGGACGGACGCCAGACAAAAAGCGATCACAAAAGCTCACCCTGTCACTTTGTGACAGGTGAGCTAAAAAGACAGTCAAAAAGTTGTTTTCCTTCATATATACTAGAATTTCTTTTCAAGTTTTTACTATTATGTACATAATAACAAGAGCCACTGCCGGGCGGGGCAACCCTCGACTTTTTACTTTTCTCGAAACGCAAACATAGAAAGGTTTCATCTTAACGTTTCTTTTTTATAAATTAAGTTGGTCTGTCTTGTCCACATTAGTTTTTTTTATCTTTTTTGTATATATATATATATATATATATATATATATTATATATATATATATATATATTATATATATACAGTCACATTCCTCCATTTACGGGGCATCAGTCTATTTTCAGACCATACTTGTGGCGGTTTATATTTAATGTGGGGCATACATAAGGCCTCGCAAATCTGGCATGTTTAAAACGATGTTATGGGGGCGTAGGCTACCCTTCTAACATAGTGCCCGTAGGCCGGTTTAGTAGTAATGATATATGTCCCACAAATGTATATATTTTAATGGGTTTTTATGTTATTGGTCAATATGTTTTCACCTGTAGGTAAAATTAAAATATATAGTTGATATATAAACTTAGTACCTCTTAGTTCTGTTGTTTGGAAATGTCATTATATGCCTACATAGTGGCATATATAAAAACTGACTGCATGAAATAATTGCCACTCAACTCGGTCTTATAAATAGGCCCCGTAAGTGAAGATATGTGTGATATATATATATATATATATAATATATATTATATATATATATATATATATATATATACAGTCACATTCCTCTTTTAAAGAGGCATCGGTCTATTTCACTCCTCCATTTACGGGGCATCGGTCTATTTGAGACCATACATGTGGGGTTTATATTTAATGTGGGGCATACATAAGGCCTCGCAACTCTGGCATGTTTAAAACGATGTATGGGGGCGTAGGCTACCCTTTTAACAAATTCTTGGCACATCTCATACGTTCCTTGTTTTGTTAATTGGTGATCATCTTGCAGTGATGTGGCTCATTCCTAGTTTTTATTTCAGAATTGTATGCACTGACCTTTCTGATATCCCAACCATCTTAGCTATGTCAGGAAAAGTGTGTCTAGCATCCGTTTCTAAAATTTCCCTGACATTTTTAAGTGTTTTTTAGGGGTTACCGCAGTTGGTTTTCTTCCAGATCTTACCGCCTCTTTGATAGACTCAACACCAGTTTGAAACTGAGCAATCTAGTTTCTAAGAAGTCTATAGGAAACTTCACTATCTCCATAAAGTTGACAAATTTCATTGTAAATTGTTTTCGGTTCAATTCCAAGATGATGACACACTTTGATATATCTCCGAATTTCAGAGGAATGCAAAGATCGTTTCCCAAACATTGTATTACATGAGTGGGTATGTCCTCAATATTTTAAATCACATGTATATCAACTAAAACACACTGGAATGAGATAAACCGGGTATGTATGTATATATAGCTTATGCATTGAAGCGTACGATAAGTAAAATTTCATGAGAATTTGATGCAGAAATTTAAAACAATCTGTTACTGGACGAAACTTGCGCACCCCTCAGATTTATTTTTTGATGATCTTGGCTTTATATATTAACATTCAAGAATACTAAGTATGTTTAAGTTGTTTCTAGGTCGACTTTTTATGCTCCCCGAAAAATTTCGGGGGAGCATATAGTCGGCGCCTTGTCCGTCTGTCCGTCTGTCCGTCCGTCCGTCTGTCCGTCTGTCCGTCCGTTGTCTTGTCCGGAGCACAACTTGAAAACCCTTGGAGATAATTTGTTGAAACTTCATACAGTGGTAGAGGGCATCGAGGGGGAGTGCAGTGTCAAAGAACCATAACTCTATTTTGCCCGGTTTTTGAATTATCTCCCCTTATAGAAAAATCTTGTCCGGGGCATAACTCTAAAACTATAAGAGATATCAACATGAAACTTTGTAGGTGAATAGATCTCAATGGGAAGATGTGCAGTGCATAAGAACAATAACTCTTTTCATCCTAATTTTGGAGTTATTGCCCTTTGTTAATTTTAATACTTTGAACTTTGTCCGGAACATAACTTGAAAACCCTTGGAGATAATTTGTTGAAACTTCATACAGTGGTAGAGGGCATTGAGGGGGGGGTGCAGTGTCAAAGAACCATAACTCTATTTTGCCTGGTTTTTGAATTATCTCCCCTTATAGAAAAATCTTGTCCGGGGCATAACTCTAAAACTATAAGAGATATCAACATGAAACTTTGTAGGTGAATAGATCTCAATGCGTAGATGTGCAGTGCATAAGAACAATAACTCTTTTTGTCCTAATTTTGGAGTTATTGCCCTTTGTTCATTTTAATACTTTGAACTTGAACTTTGTCCGGAAACATAACTTGAAAACCCTTGGAGATAATTTGTTGAAACTTCATACAGTGGTAGAGGGCATCAAGGGGGAGTGCAGTGTCAAAGAACCATAACTCTATTTTGCCTGGTTTTTGAATTATCTCCCCTTATAGAAAAATCTTGTCCGGGGCATAACTCTAAAACTATAAGAGATATCAACATGAAACATTGTAGGTAGATAGATCTCATTGAGTAGAGTGCAGTGCAAAAGAACCATAACTCTGTTAAGCCTTATTTTTGAATAATCTCCCCTTTTTAGAAAAATCTTATCCAGGGACATAGCTGTAAAAAACTATAAGAGATATCAACATGAAACTTTGTAGGTAGATAAATCTCAATGGGGTAGATGTGCAGTGCACAAGAATCATAACTCTACCTTGCCTAATTCTGGAGTTATTGCCCTTTGTTTATTTTACTTTTTGAATTGTCCAGGACATAACTCGGAAATCATAAGAGATATCATCAAGAAACTTTGTAGGTTGATAGATCACATTGATTAGAAGTGCAGTGCAAAGAACTGTAACTCTGCCTTGCCTAATTTTAGAATTATTGCACTTTGAACTTTTTCCACGGACATAACTCTGAAACTATAAGAGGTGTACTTTCCTGTGTCCAAAACCTATTCGGGGAGCATCACCCGGCTCAAACCGGGCTCTTGTTTAAATAAGAAAATAGAGGTATTATTACAGTCATGACAGCATTTAAACAATGCCGTTGCCGTCAAAACTTTACCTTGATCATAACTTTTTAAGTTTTTGGTGTATTGTCTTAGTACTTGGCCACAACAACCCTAAGAAGACCAGGCTTACCATGACCTTCATTAATAAATGACCTTGACCTTCATGGTTAAATGTCTAAATTTTGCCTATCTTTTGCTGACTTTTGCTATTAGTGGCTTTTACTTTTATTTTAATGTATTGTTTTCAAACATGAACATAATAATTTTTAGTATAAACGTTAAGGCTTACCGGACCTTGACCTTCACTCATCAATGACATTGAAGGTCAAATTATTAAAATTTTCATATTTGCTGTAACTGGCAATAACTTTGTTATTCATTAAGTAATTTATTTCATATTGTAACACAAAATTCTTTAGGATAAGACCTTGATGTATATTAAATTGAACTTAGCTCTTTTATATCATTGACCTTGAAGGTTAAATTATTGAATTTTCTCTGATATTTGTTATCATGATTGTAACTTGATACAGGGTCTTTCAAATAGAATGGTTCGGAAACGAGCTATGTAAACCCTTCTCGCTACAATTAAACATGTCTCGGCAGAACTTGGCATAGTTTCCTATACGCAAATTAGGTAAATGTTTAAGAAAAGGGCAAAAATTAAATACAAAAAAGAAAATTATAATGAAATGATGATGTTCAAAAATCTTTAAATTTGTGAAAAAAGGATAAATATTTTAAAAAAATAATGTTTTTAAAGCCATATCTGTTGAAACAACAAAGATTGCTTGTTCAGAAATTTGCCTATTAATGGTGCAATTTTGAAAATTCACCAAATAAAACATCAAATATGTCGTAAAGATGTAAAATATGTCGTAAAATATTTTAAACTTTTTACATGAAACGATTAAATAAAATATTCTCACTATAGAATCAATTTTTATTTTTCCATCAATGCATAAATTTAAAAAAGCTTATAAAACTCGGACCTTTTTTCAAATATGAGCAGAAAATTTTTACCTTGACATCAGGAATAAAAAATTCATAATTTCATTGCAAATCTATAAAATTGTTACTTTTTAGCTCGACTTTTCTATGAAAAGGGGAGCTATCCTACTCGCCCCGGCGTCGGCGTCGGCGTTAGCGTTGGCGTCACACCTTGGTTAAGTTTTTCGTACCACCCCACTTTATTTCAGAAGTATTACAAGTATGGCTTTGAAACTTACCATACTTGTTCACCATCATAACCTCCATCTACAGACAAGAGTACATAACTCTGTCAAGGTTTTTGACAGAATTATGGCCCTTTTTTGACTTAGAAAGTGTATTGAGCTTGGTTAAGTTTTTGTACCACCTCACTTTATTTCAAAACCATTGGAGGTATTGCTTTGAAAACTGACCATACTTGTTTACCATCACGACCTTCATCAACAGACAAGAGGACATAACTCTGTCAAGGTTTTTGACAGAATTATGCCCCTTTTTGACTTAGAAAATACATTGAATATGGGTAAAATCCACTTATTAGCTCGACTTTTCTATGAAAAGGGGAGCTATCCTACTCGCCCCGGCGTCGGCGTCGGCGTTAGCGTTGGCGTCACACCTTGGTTAAGTTTTTCGTACCACCCCACTTTATTTCAGAAGTATTACAAGTATGGCTTTGAAACTTACCATACTTGTTCACCATCATAACCTCCATCTACAGACAAGAGTACATAACTCTGTCAAGGTTTTTGACAGAATTATGGCCCTTTTTTGACTTAGAAAGTGTATTGAGCTTGGTTAAGTTTTTTTGTACCACCTCACTTTATTTCAAAACCATTGGAGGATTGCTTTGAAACTGACCATACTTGTTTACCATCACGACCTTCATCAACAGACAAGAGGACATAACTCTGTCAAGGTTTTTGACAGAATTATGCCCCTTTTTGACTTAGAAAATACATTGAATATGGGTAAAATCCACTTATTGCCTTAACCCTTTGAGATATTGCTTTGAAACTTTTAATGCTATTTCACATCATTACCCCCATCTGTACGCAAGAGAAGGTAACTCTGTCAGGGATTTTTTTAAAAATTAAGGCCTTTTATCGACTTAGAATCTTGGTTAAGTTTTTTGTACCAGTCAACTTTTTGACTGAACTGGTTGAGATATTAAATTGAAAGTTGGAATACTTGTTTACCATCATGGTCCCAAACATGGGCAGGAGAAGGTAATTCTGTTAAGGATTTTATTTGAATTATGGCCCTTTTTGACTTAGAAACTCAGTTAAAATTTTCATTCTTGTCCACTTGTTGACCTAACCATTTGAGATATTACTTTGGAAGTTGGAGTTCTTATGTGCCATCATGAGACCTATCTGTAAGCAAGAGAAGATAACTCTGTGAAAATGTTTCTTGATTTGTACTTAGAAATTCCTAGTTAAAGTCTTGTGTGCCCTTAACTGTCAAAGTTTTGTTTTATAGGCAAGCACTAAAAAAGTCGAGCGCGCTGTCCTTCTGACAGCTCTTGTTAAAGTAAAAACTAACAATGTCATGTAACCAGGATTACATCTTAGTACTTTTTTTTGATTGATATATTTAACAAAACATTATCTTATAATTTGATTTTTTAATGGTCATGTACTTTGCCAGATCGCCGTTGGTAAATAACCTATTCACGTGATTCAACCGAGACATCTTTTTTCGTAAAATTGATCCGACTCCAGGCCATTCTATTTTTTTTAACGACCCTGCTTGATAGTTAAAAAATGGATCATTTTCATACTTTGACAAAACAACCTTTTGGACAAGATCTCTTCAAGGTTTAACTGACCTTGACCTTTAACTTTAAATATCCTTGCCCGTCAAGGTAAACTTATTGAATTTTTGTTAAATTGGCATAATATTGTTTTTTATTTAATGATTTTTTTTACATGTGGACAAAACAAGACTTGCTACCATAATCACCATCATGAGGAAACATGTAGCCTTATGATCGGGATTATTTTTGCCAAGGTATTAAAAATCTTACATAAAATCAAAAGGTTATGGAAAACAAATAACCTTGTCCTCGGGGGTTAAGCAACCCGGGGAATTTT